>NW_027185430.1:463455-488455 GCF_022577435.1 Embiotoca jacksoni
TGTGTGTGTGTGTGTGTGTGTGTGTGTGTGTGTGTGTGTGTGTGTGTGTGTGTGTGTGTGTGTGTGTGTGTGTGTGCATAGTCTCAAATCTGCATGTTAATATGGAACAAAGGCACCAACAGACACAGTGTAAAGGAAAGCTGACATCCAAGGTGAGGTATGCTAGACACCACATGTGTATAAATGTCCTCAGCAGTGATTGAGTTGCTGGTTCGATTCCTCCTGCATCTCATTCCTCTGCTCGACTGCTCCTGTCTAATAAAGGCAAAGTATCACAAAGAAAAAGAAACACACTCGGGGAGAAGTATGTGTGAGACACACATGTATCTTTTGGACAGATTGGGGTTTGGTTCTGTCATTCTTCTCCAGAGAGTCCTTTTCCCTTCATCCAGTCACAGAGGAGGGAAGGGTTCCTCCCCACCGTTTTCTCAGAGGTAGAGGTAATTAGGCTTGGCGTGAGATCTGGACTCCCTGGTTTACCTTTCCTCCCGTTGTCTCTCACTGCTCCTTTCATGTCCCCAAGCCTCAACTGTCTTTTCAAGTCCAAAAATACACCCTTACCATCTGATTACCTCCAGCTACTTCTGCTCGTTTCCTTCACTTCGTTCTTCTCACTTTTCTCTGACCCCCTTTTTTTTTTTCCTCCATTACATCATTCCATCAAATATTAATCATGTTATTTCACCTATAGCTAAAGCATTAATTATTTACTTTGCTTGGCTTCAAGGGTCTGCTAAATGTTTCCTGGAACAGCAGAAAGTTGAAGGACTGGATGCACCAAACATGTTTTATTCCATTTGTATGTGTATGCATGTGTGCATATGTGTGTGCTACAAAGAAAGTATGAGCAGGTAAATGTGTGATATAATATTTAAGGACCTATTTATCTCAGAAGGCATTTATTTCCTCATCAGTCCAAAAATACTGAGGTTGAAAGTTCGCTGCCACCTGGAGTGCGTGGTGTTGTGTTTGTCTACATGTGGTGTGAATATGAGAGTACTTGGAGACAGGGAAGGAGGCAGGGTCAGTGGAAACTGTCATCAAACCTCCTCCTGCTTCAAAGGGATTAGGAGGAGGAGTCAGGAGCTCTGTGTTCAACCAGGTCATTATTTTGTGCTTCAAGTAACTTCTTGTTTACTTTGAATGTTCTTCAGATTCATCATTTAAGTTCAAAATTTGGCACCGATCACATGTATTAATCCAGAACACTGAACATGATCCAGCCCACATGAACTTGGTCTTTACTTGCAGGCTTCATTGTTCAGGTGTTTGAAACCAAAATTAACCATTGAGCATATTGCTTTTCTGAAATAAAGGTCAGAGTTTATCCAGCTTTGTGTTTATCACTACATCATCGTAGAGCCAGAAGACTCTTTCCTCAAATGTCTCGGTGGGGCCTAAATCCCCGGAGCGCTGAGACACCCCCCCCCCCCCCCCCCCCCCCCCCCCCGGCCTGCTCCCTGTGTTCTCCGCTGTGAAGGATTTAGTGTCAATTAAGGATCAAAGTTGTAAGTGTTCCACAGCAGGGCGAAGCACTGTCTGAATCACTGGCCAACAACGGGTCCACTGGAGCATCAAATGGATGCCAGACACACTGTTCAGATAACAGACCATCAGCTGGATATCTGGACGATGAAGAGCCCTGATCTCCGGCCGACTCAACTCCACCCATTCATTTTAGACTAATCGAGTTCTGCGTTCACAATGGGCCGGTCAGAGAGAAGACTTCTGGTGGACCATGAGGCCCAAATTAGCCCAATCCAATGTTCACTGTCCAGACAGGTTATTAGGAAGTCTTGTGGAGTGAGGGCCAGGCTGGCTACCTCGCCTCATCTGTGGACAGCGAGCTGTATACTGTTTATAACCTGCTATGATTCTCAGTCCCTTTGCCATCTTCCAGTATCAGGCATTCTGACATTAATAAGGTTCAACCTCCCCAAAACAAGCCCCCAGAGGAGGTGAACTTCAGCTCAAATGCTCTCATTTTGCGAAGAAAAAATATCTTTAGCATAAAGGTTTAAAGTTTAAACAGTGGAAGTGTGCTGCGAGTCTAATGAGAGGTAGACTCAGGTGCACTGTGTTTCACAGTCGGTTGTTTGTTGAAGGGCAACACGGTCGGAGAGTAAAGAGGTAAACATGGGCATGTAGTGCTGCTTGATATTCACCTCTGGGGTCGGCTGTATTTTTACACGGAAAAAGTCCAGTAGGATAACGACTAAAAGTCAGATTCTTGTATTTTGTTGTATTGGTGGTCATTTACAGTCATCGTCTGTGTGGAATTTGCATAATCCAGACATAGAAGACCCTCATTGGATGTTCAGAGGGCCAGACCCCAACCAACCGAATGTGGGTAAAGAGTATGTTTCAGTGGGACAGTGTGGGACACATTACCAATGCCTATAGTTAGTCTACATTTGTCTCCCTCACTTAGAAAACACAAATGGTGGACTGTTCAGGGTCCACGTTCGGTCTGTAGCAGGACTCAACAAACATCATTTATTTGATTGCAACTTTACGAAGTCCCAATGCTCTGTAAATACTGGTACAGTAAGCCTTAATGGAATCTAGTGTTGGCAGCAAAGACGGTGACAGACAAACCTTCACTCGACCTCAAACACTTTCCTCTCAGACTTCAGAAAAAAGAGATTTAGGAAAGTGTCTTGTAGTGCTGACCTGTCAAAACTAAGGCCGATGAGAATGTGGGACATTGTGTCTGGATGAGGGACACAGGACAGCAGCCGTGCTGTCCCACATAAAGAGGGACACCTGGTCACCCGAGTTCAGAGTAGAACTGTATTTGACCCCACAAGAAAAGGTTGTGAAGAATTCAGGGAAAATGTGAGGTTGCATATGCGTAACCATTTGGAGCAACCCGGTGATGAGTGATGAGAAAATTAGGGAACTGAAACATTAGAATTTAGAAGCTTAATGAGGCAACTGAGATCTGTGTCACTACGTATGTGATAAAATAAATGTATGCTTTTATTAAACTGGAACTTGAGTTTTCAATATGTTTGCATAAATATATAAAAACCTAATACCTATAATTTAGTGAGTGGTAGTACAGAAAAGAAGAGGGTTGGCTTCGATATTGAACCTGACCAATGATGCTCAGAACGTTATCCACTCAACTAGACCCGAGCAGCTCAGCTTTATGTCCTGATCCTCTCAAATCTTCCAGAAGTAATGAGGTACTCTGAGGAGAGCCACATGAAACGGATGCAGCGGTGCTGTAATTCTATGCATGAGCTCCGTCCGCCGCCTCTCCGTATGTGATATGTGTTTGGGTGTGAAAGTGAGGCGTCTGATTTGAGTCCTGATAAATCTTCCTGTGCTGCGGTGTCAGGATGTATTACGGAGCCAACAGCCGGGGCCAGATCCATTTTTATCTGAGTGCAATTGATGTCACTCCAAAAATCTGTGAAAAGAGCGTCCACATGTGAGACTTTTCCTCTTTGTGTTTGCATGTGTGTTTGAGGGCCATTGTATGTGTCCATGTATGTATTTATGAGGCAAAAGGTGAATCGATTTCCACAAGATGGCTTCAGGGAGGATTGGTCTCACAACTGCCTGTAGAGAATAACCCTGTTATATGGCAGCACACACACACACACACACACACACACACACACACACACACACACACACACACACACACACACACACACAGATCCTGTTTAGACGGTGTTTTCTGGCACAGCTTAACTTTAATCTCATGACTGTACGAAGTAAAACAGCAATGCTCGGTTGTGACAAGGTGGTTTGTTCTTGGCAGAAAGCTCCACACACACTCATCCTCGCAGGCAGGATGAGCGGTCACTCGGATGGTATCATCACAGCGCACTGGCACCAAATAGCCCGTCCACCATTACCTCATGTACGACCACTTACTGATGTCAGATGAAGGCCATTTATCAATCCAAATGTCTTCATACTCTAAACTTTGTGTCACAGTTGACAGGAGCAAGATGGATTTTCAATACTTGTGGTAATAATAATTCAAAGGGATGAAGACTTCTTTTTTTTTTTTTTGGCTCTCTCCATCTGTTGCATGTCCTCTTCCTGCTTTACAGTTGTTTTATAAGGTTGTGGGCTGTTTTAGAATTTCTCTCACTGTTTGATGTAATCTGTCTGATCGGCTCATCTGGCTGCCTCATGATTCATATTTATATCCTGGCTTCTTTTGGCCAATTTGTCTTTCTTCATTTGGACTGAACTCATGAGGAGTTCAGTAATATGTCGTCTTAATCTCCCCACACTAAGCATTAGGATAGCTCTTTAATGATGTGCAGCAAAGACATGAATCACATTGTTGTTACTGTTTGAGGAGCTTCACAACAGTCAGGTCAGAGTCATTTATAGAGCACATTCAAATCAATCAATCAATTTATTTATAGAGCACATTTAGAACAATCAATTTACAACAACAATCAACAATTAATCAAACACATTTCAATGATTTTGGTGCAGTTCAAAGTGCTTGACATATGATAGGCAGACCAATAACAAGAAAGAGTCATAAACCAAGAAACAAAATACATTTGAAAATGTAAAGACAAAATAAATAAAAAAGAGAATTTAAAAAAAACAGAGACCAATGCACACAAGACGATAGAGATAATAGAAATGTAGACAACAAAAGCTTAAATGACAATAACTGGTAAAATAGAGTGAAATAAGAACTAAAAACTAGAAAAAGAAAAAAAAAATAGGACAATTAAATAAATTAGATAAAAGCTCCAATAATAGAACTTAAACAACAATAATAACAAGTTATAGTTAAATAGGAGCTAGGATAAAAGATTAGAATAATTTAGGCACAAGAAGGGTTGACCAAAGTGCTGCACATAATCAACAGAATTAAATGTCAAATAGACTTGATCATAAGACAAAAATATGTGTGTGTATATATATATATATATGTTTGGGATTTCTCACAGTTTTTTAGTTTGTTTCGAGTCAATTCTTAAACAAGGCGCATAGTGGTCTTGGTTTGCATGATGAATTAGGTGTTTACCTGGTTAAGTTCACTGAGTTTAAAACACATATTTGGTTATTGATTGTAATAGAAAGAAACAGTAATAGGAGTGGTGGTAATACAAAGAAATCCCAGGCTTCACACAAGCCCCCTCACACTCAATAACAGTCATTTTCACAGCAATACAACTTCCCCTTGGTGTAAATCCTGCAGCATGTTGAGTAAATGGTGGAAGAAAACACACACATGTTTAACTGTAGATTAGGTCTTACTGTGCAGTGACAGCTGCTGATGAACCTGGAACCAAGTCAACCACCGAACACACTGACTGTGATCTGAGTGTATCGGCATACAGAGCTTTTAGCCTCAGAGAGCCGTCCGAGTGGCTCCACAGGGCAGTCATGGGTGGACTGTCTGTCTAATAGCTGCTTCACCCTCTGCACATGACCAAAGGACTGAAGGCTCAAGAACGCAATAACCCCCCCCCCCCCAGGCCGGCCCAAATGATACTACGTCCACAGCAGAAAGGAAATGTTAAATGTTTCATCAAAATAGAGCTGTGAAACACCAACGTGATCCAAATGTGCAGTAAGCAAGATGTGTGTGTGTGTGTGTGTGTGTGTGTGTGTGTGTGTGTGTGTGTGTGTGTGTGTGCGTGTGTGTGTGCGTGTGTGTGTGTGTGTGTGTATGGTGTGTTTATTAATGTGCAGAAAAGCCTCTAGATTCATGTAAACATTGAGATACAGTGTAATATTAATCATAGTGTAAGCAGCACACCTGAACGACGCTCTGCCACTCTGAGGAAAATATTCAGACTTTTCTTCATCTTCACATTGAAGATGTGAAGCGAATCATTCAAGAGATCCAATAAAAACGAATGGAATGGTCCAATTTTTCATGATTACATTTAAGACGTATTAACCAATTTACGACATCAACTTGAAATTGTGTTATGATCCGGTGTCATGTCAAAGCTACTGCATGAATACAAACACAACACTTCTTGTGTTATTTCAAATTAAAAGCCCTTCAAGCAGTTTATTAGAGAGAAACCCTTTATTTATTAAAAAAAAAAAAAAAAAAAGGCTTTTATTGTAAAACATTTGCAGGAATGTGTTGTCAAAATCGATAATCCACAACAAAAATAACAGAATTCCCTTGTTCAGATGCAAAGTCTCATTGTTATTAAAGTAATACAAATATACATTAATGACTTGCAAGTGTAGAAACACTGGTTACAACTTAGAAACGAGCTGCACGTGCCCAAATGTGTGCACTCGTTGGTACGCATGTGCATACGTGTCACATGCACGCCCGGTTACTCCAAGAAATAGCACTACACCCTGGACTGTAAGTATTATGTGTCAAAGACAGACCAATCACTGGCCCAAGCGCTGACTCTCCCTGTAGCGGAGGTAAGAGTTCACAGTAAGGCAACACGGTGTGAGGAGCTGCTACAGCAGGACAGACCAGTCCAGATGTTTACTGTAAAAAAAAAAAAGGAGAGCGAAAGAGACAGGAAAAATGTGAGCGATTGAGTAAACAAGCTGTGCAGATAGAAGGAGAGCAGGAGCTGCGTGAACGAGTGGGATTAGCCTGAAAGTGAAGGATTAGCGGGGCTGAAAGGAGTCCCATAACAGGGAGCAGACAAGCCAGCATCAACACGGCAGCGAGCAGATAGCTGGAGGGGTTACACGACTGGATTCTGCTAACAGATAGCGGAGAGCCGCCAGTAGCAGGCAGCTACAAGCAGCCGGCACATTTAGATGCACCGCTGGGTGCAGGAATTGACTCCGTTTGGCCTTGTACAGGTTGTTTTTTTTACTGCTGTCGGCGAGAAGGAAGATTCAGGATGAGTGTGTTTATGCTGGGCTTCTGTTGCTGAAACAGATGTTGGTTTCTTCACGGGGTCAGACATGTGCTCTGACTTATATATCTATATACCTCTATATATATATATATATATATATATATATATATATATATGAGAGTTGTTTCTAAAATGTAGTCATCAAAAACCTGAACATCATCATGTCTGCAGGATCACGGCATTTTTTTTTTTAACTGCATTGCATTTTCTTAACATTGCATTTAGGACAAATCAGCATTTATTTATTTTGGTTTTACATTCAGATATATTGGTTACAATCAGTAGTTAACAAGTTTCCCTACAGTAACTCCTACAGATTTTAGCCAGTTTTGAATCGACTGCTGAAGGTTGTTTTAGTATTTAGTTGTTTGAGAGGTGTTTTTTAGGTAACAGAATAATTCATATTTATTGTTGGCCATGATGCAGACAGAAATCTCTTCAGCCAGCACTGCAGAACTAATTGCTGCAGTGACGGAGAATGGAGGAATTGTACCATGGCTACCACTGCAGATAGTACCACGCTACAGAGCTGCTAGGTTTGGGAACTTTAACATGTGGTGGAAAGAAGGGGGAAGCAGTATTGTTGGTGTTTCCACATGGCAGATGATTTTTCAGGCAGTCCACATCGAGTTAAAATGCGAAGGACTGCATGGTGTCTCAGTGGTATAAATAGTCTTATTTTGGGCTCCCTGTGGTGTCTTCAGAGGAATATGATGAATAATTCTGAAGTTCATGTTGCAGTCATTGCACCAACAAACAGGAACACATATGCATGCCCATCCCTCCTCCTCAGAAACACACACACACACCAGCAGCCTCAGTCACAAGAATATGCACATACATAAGTACAAAGTTGCACACATGTTGACATGTTCTGAATACATCTTTAGGAAATATGCATTAAAGTGTGCGTATTAGAGCCAGAACTGCATGCTGTAATGGCCACCCACTGAAGTCTGAGGCTGTGGAATTTCACAAGTTGCTCCTCTGAATGAAAACTCTCGGAAGTTATTTGACAGAACTTTTCTTCAAAGACATATTTGATGGTGTTTAAGTTTGCAGATGGAGGAGAAAGAGAGTGAGAGGGTGAAAGAAGGAGAGAGAGAACAGGGGACAGAGAAAGATACGTGGTTCTACTGTATAGTTGTGAAGGAGATGTTTCATGCTGCACATCAACATGTCAAGACATTATATGTGCATGACCAAACCACATTATAATAATTGCTGTTTTCTTTCATGAGCAGTTCAAAAACAACTTATTTGGGCTTTAGCTGGAGAACTAGTGTGTTTATAACTCTACTATGATTTCATTATTAGTATAAAAATACTTTTCATGATCAAAGATTCTCCAGTGTACCTGCCTGCTCTGATTGTTCTCTTTCAAGAAGTCAAACCAGCAATGAACTGCTCCCGACCAATCAGTGGCACCAGACCAGGTTTAAAAATGCCCGTCCTGCAACCCACTCCCTCTCTCTTAGCCAGCAGGAGTCTCCCCACGCCACATTATTTGTTCTTTTAGTTTCAATTTTCTTAATGAACGTAACATTTGGATTATCTGATTTTGTCCTTTTCCTTAATGTTGTTGCCCTTGAGCCAGGGTCGTAAACTACGGGGGCTCATCCGAGATTGGACTTGAGTTATTTTTGTACTATTCCGATTTTGGTGCATTTTTGTTGAGTATGCTTCCTTAATGTGGTGTGATGTAGGAAGCCTGTTTCTCCCATTAGTTTGCTGCACTGTAGAGCAAATCATTTGTGACTTGAAGGGTAAACCCTATCACAGGCCCTGTGATAGACTGGCGACCTGTCCAGGGTGAGCTGGGATAGGCTGGGATAGGCTCCACCCTCCCGTGACCCTGTCCAGGATAAAGTGGGTATAGATAATGGATGGATGGGTAAACCCTGGTAAGTTAAGCGTTGCGTAAACCAGCTGAACTGATGTCTCAGTTCTTCCATCGGCGCGCTACTTTATTATTTGGCCTTTTTATTTTTAGGTAATCCCAGAGGGGGGTATTAGTCCCTGTTGGGGGTATGCTGTGCTTTGTTTGTAAGATGTCAGTGCTCACTGTGCTCTTGGTGTTGCGGGAGACAGGCTGGCTTTAGCTGTTGTGTTGAGTGTCTGCAACTCAGCAGTTCAGGTATTTGACGCTTTTGTTTCGCGCTATCGTGCAACACATATTTGAGTAGGTTTGTGTATTGCAGCTTGGATGTCCTTTTTGTTGTGTGCATCATCTGATGATCTGTGTTACATTGTTTACAAAGTAGCACAGTGAGTACTCATGCAGAGATTTATCTGGATCATTGGTTTGGTGCAGTAAATTAAATGGCACATGTGGAGGTTAAGGTTTGATCATTAACCATGACACAAATGTCTGTATATAAGCCAAAGCACTTCCTTTGGACAACACTAACAAGTCACTGGATACAAACGGTCCCAGCATGTCGTCTCCAGCTCAGCAAAGTCATTCTTTGCATTTTGTGTTCGCTAATAGTGAGTAGTCCGTGAGAATGATCAAAGTGAAAATTAACTTTTAGATCAGCGTTTGTAAGGCTGATCATTTTTAAAGAGTTGATTTTTCACAACAACAAAGTTATTATTTCACCTGTTTCTTCAGTCACTTCAAGCAGGAGCAGCATTGTGTTTTAAAGCAGACCAAATGCAGCTGAGGTGAGAAAGGTTTCCTACATAGCTCTCCTGCTGGAGAAATTGTTCAGTGATGTTCAATATTTTAACACACACAATCCTCTTCGGGGCTCAAGGTGATGTTAGTGCAGGTGTCGTCAAAAAGCTTTCAGCTCGGAGAGAGCACTGGAGGATGGAAAGTTATAGATACAGTTCATGCACGCACGCATGCACACATACAAAGACAGCCACACAGACACACACATTGGTTTGTTTTATCGGTGTTCAGATGTGGTTCAGACACAAGATGAAATATCACCTCAAAACGTTCTGTAAAAGAAGCCTTATTTCTAAAAATGACCCAGAGTATGAAAGCCAGAGGGGGATTCTGACTTTAATCTGTTTTTAATGTGTCATCTCTGTATTTTTTCTATCTGTTTATTCATTTATTTGGACATAGGAGAGGAAACCAACATCTGTCTCATTGCATTTCTTTCCTCACTGGACAGCCTGCGCTTTTTTTTGCGCGCTCACTCGTTCTGTTTGTCTGCTTCTTTTCCCCCCGCTCCAACTCTCTAAATTAAAGAGGCTTTTAGCTCTCCAAAGAGAGAGCTGTCGTCCCAGCTGTCCACTTTAGCATTAAACAAATTGTCAGCGCACACACTCTCACAGAGACGTGTGCACGCTCACACAGATGTCTCCCTCTCTCTCTGCCTTTCTCTCTATCTGGCCCGGTTATTTGAGAAGGTCAAGTATGTGTTGCGGCACCCTCAGATATGCCGAGGGATCCGTAAATTACAACTGTCCAGGAGGGAGCCGAACTGCCCAATCAGACAATTAACTCGGCTCCGTAAAGGCCAACGCAATTTCATCTTACACACATTTTAACTCACACACTCCCATGCACTCTCGTGGGGCACTTGTAAAGACGTTAGATTGATTAGATTCATTTCCAAACCAACAATTTTAATCCTAATTCTAAACTTCCACCTGAACTTGTACATTTCTGACAATGTTTGAGGTGTTGAAATGCAAAGGGGTGGATGTCCATAATAAAGTCGATGACTAAACGGCTGCATCTGGAGTCCCTGAAGAGAACGGCTCACAACACGGGCTAATGGTGCATTCAGGTGCTCCTGCAACTTGTAAAGTCGAATATGTAAAAGTTTACGATCAGGATACGGCCAGTTAAAAGCTTGTGAATCGTAAATTCCCCGTTCAAGAGACAAATGAAGCAGTTATGATGGTTCCTGTACAAACACACTGGAGGATGTTAACATACTTAAACACCTGTTTTCTTTACAGGTGAATGTGTGTGAAAACTTGAGCAATAATCAACAAACAACTGAGAGGAAGTGTACAGTAAATATAACGAGGTCACATGATTCTGCAAGTTTGCGAAGATCACTTCAGTGCTAAGTTAGATAGTTGTTGTCTTTTTAACCTTGTTTCTGGTGTGTGTGTGTGTGTGTGTGTGTGTGTGTGTGTGTGTGTGTGTGTGTGTGTGCGTGCGTGTGTGTGTGTGTGTGTGTGTGTGTGTGTGTGTGTATGTGTGTGTGTGTGTGTGTGTGTGTGTGCGTGCGTGTGTGTGTGTGTGTGTGTGTGTGTGTGTGTGTGTGTGTTTGGAAACCTAACAAGATTATTGTCACCATAGCACTATTTTTGACAAAATGCTGTTGTTGTCAATCTGCTGGCACCGGGTTATTTAAAAAAAATAATGAAATGTTTTTCACTTCAATGTTTGATAATAATAATACTAATAATAATAATAATACTAATAATAATACTACTAATAATAATAATAATAATAATGATTCATCATGTGTTCCACATTTTTGCTAAACTTAATTTTGCAGTTTATTGAGTTTGTTCTATATTCTTCATTGTTCTTGATTGCAAATCAGTTCTGCTCTTTCTTGGTTTCCCCGGGTAACAAAAAGGTACTCTGAGCCCCTCTTGGCACACAAATGTGATAGAAAACATATATTTAGTATTGTTTTTTTTTTTTTTTCAGATTCCTCTATACAGGAGGTGAACATTTGAAATCCTGTAAAGCGTAGGATTGCAAATGAGCCGCCTTTGTGTGTTTTGGATTGTGTGATTTTAATCGTGGGTAGAGAGATTAGAGGCGTCAAGCAGGTAATGGAGGAACGAAGGGAAATGAAATGACAGGGATAAAGACAGAGAAGACAATTTTGCAGAGCGACGTGGCAGGAAATTGGACAAATCTCCTATTTTTGGAAGATCTGATTACAGGGATCATATTCAATATGAAAGCAACTGTTCACTGGCAGTGGGGCAAATGAGACACAGATGTACTGAGAGTTATGCATGAAAGAAATTAGCGTGAGTGAAGGACTTAAAGAGAGACAACAGAAATACTTTTACAGCCATTGAATAATTCAGTCACATAAAACTGTCACCTACTTCTGCTACAGATTAAATGTTTTCTCTGGGTATTGAGTTGAATTTTGTCACAGTAAACAGCTGCTTCATTTTTAACCCTGTTTGTCGAATACCATAGCTAACACCACTGAATGACCCTGTGCTAACCACGCAGAGATTAAAACATTACTATGTCGTCACTAGTAAAGGAACTGAGGAGACAAATTACCTTGAAAAATAAGGATCAGAAGTATGCATTCACACACAGCTATTGTTATGGTTAGTGAGTTAAGTTACATTTAAAAATAATTATATGATTATCAGAGTTTACATCCAGTGTTTCTGTGCAACCTGGTATCACGGTAAAGTGTGAAATAGACACGCCCGTCCACCACAGCAAAACGTGACATAGCCACGCTTTGGTCTGTCCAGGCATGAAAGTTACACATTTTCCTGTGGCGGACAAAAATGAAACCAACTGCATGTTCGGAGTAATGTGATTCATAGGAAAATGAAACTTTTTGCAAAAACACGTGTTTGTGGTTGCGAGAAAAAAAAAACGTCCTGGATTTGAACTTCATGGTCCCGCATGGCAGTCTGTGATTAATGCCGTGTCTATTTCATGCTTTGCACCAGCTGTCCTGTTAATGAATGTATTTCTGAACTTGTGAAACATTTGCAAAGCAAGCTGTTTTTTTTTTACTTTAAAATGATTCTTATCAAATTTTTCATTTCTCAAAAAAATTCAGGACATTAATTCTTAACTCACCAAGTGTCGTTTAGTGGAATAGCAGGAAAACAATAGAAAAGTGATATAAAGAAAACAGGGCCGAAAAGAGGGAAAGTCAGGGAAATAAATTGATCATGAGAGAAGGAATGGCTGACAAATGAAAAGTGACTGCAAGTAAATAAAAGATAAAGTGGAAAATTGAACAGGGCAGCAGGGAAAATGAAGAACAATAGAATGAAAGAAAAGTAAAGAATTGTCAGGCAGGTAAAACAGAGTGCGTTTCAGTTCAGCTCTGAGTGTCAGGATGTAAAACACCGGAGTGATTATGACATTAACTGGCAGCGGAGAGAGATTGGTAGACAGCCAGACAACCTCCGACTGTACGATCCTCCAACACAATACATCATTAACCTCCCTCGCAGATCATCTGCCTCACCCACATGCTTACACTAAGTACAGCGCTGCAATCCATCTGCACCTCTGACAGATGTGTCATAACAACCCACATTGTAAAAGAAATCACAATATTTATTATAATATAGTAATCTGTTTAGGGTGTCACAGATGAGCTCGATCACCTACCTTTTATCAGTCTGATAAAAAAAAGGACTAAGACAGCAACAAAACTATTGTCTTTGATTGCAACTGTAAACAAATACAATCTCAAATAGAATTCAGTATCGTTTTAATGGCGTTATATGTGTAATTAAAAACTAAACCAATTTTCAGAAATGGACAAACTGGACAGTTAATTATTTTTGTTGACTGCAGAATCCATAAACCAAATGAATGATTTGCAGCCAACAGTGACAGAAAATAATTCAAAAAGAGAATCAGACTGCTGCCAGATTCAACAAAATTATAGAAGCAGCTAACACGACAACTTAACGTTTCACAATCAGTCTAGTGTATTATGACGAGTAAATGTCACTAAAAACTGACCGATTGTTGTTGGGTTTTTTTTATAAATAATTATTCTGAATGCTTTTGTATTACTATAAGTAAATAGCCAACATTTTAATATGTTCAGCTGGCTTCAATAAGTGTCCAACTTATTATTTTGTCAGATGATGTGGCTAAAAAGTGAAGAACTAAGTATTTCAAAGTAACCAAACTTTTTTTTTTTTGAGGTTAGGCCTTTACTAAAGGATCAACAGTAGACAGGAATGAAATACAACAAAGGTCCCTGGCTTGGACCTGAATCAGGGATGATGTGGTTCACGGATGCCTTAAACCCCTGCAGGAGATCCCCACTTACCATTACCAAGTAATGTTGGTCAGTGAGACTGTAAGATCCTCGTTTAATTCAGCTTGAAGCTCGAGAGAGTTGCATGCTCTCACATACCTTTCTTTCTTTGTTTCTTCGTCACACTTGCACTGATTAGTTTTTCGTTTGCAGCTTAATGAGCAAAGGAAAGGAACCAGTGGTTTGGCACACAGTGCACTGAAATAAGAGTTATTGTTATTGAATTGAGAATCATTTTGAATTGTGGAACTGTTACTGTGTATTTTACTGTGTATTTTGAATTTACTAGAATCTGATTCATAATTATCTTCTGATACTAGCCAACATGTGAATAACTCCTGTTTTTTTTATTACAATTCAAAAGCTTGAGTTCGCTGATCTATTAATCGGGAAACTGTGACCATCCTTGACTCATTAGCAACAGTTGTGAGTGTTATTGTTCAGATGTGTGTTTTAGACTGAAGGCCCAGCCTGTGAAATGCAATTATTTTTAATTGTAGCAAAAACTGGGCAATTATGTTAGTACGTTTCAATTTGAACCAGTTTTACCCTCAAACACTATTATTTGGTAAATAAAAAAAAAATACAAAGAAATGTGAGGAAAATCAACATACTGGATGGAACTAACACAGCTGACCTCTTGCTGTGTCCGTGTGTGTGTGTGTGTGTGTGTGTGTGTGTGTGTGTGTGTGTGTGTGTGTGTGTGTGTGTGTGTGTGTGTGTGTGTGTGTGTGTGGATCTCAGAGATGTGTGAGGATGTGTGAGGTGAGATGCTGATGTGCAGAGCAGAGCTGCCCGCTGCTGTTAATGGACAGCTAATATCATGAGTGAACAGTAAAAGCAGAGGCTGCTTCATGAGCAGATGGGAAATCAATAGCCTATTAGAGTGTGCAGGGCGGGAGGGACATGGCGAGAGGGGGGGGGGGGGGGGGGGACTTGGGAGGTGAGGGGGGTGAGTTAGGATTAGGAGGAAGTGAGAGGGAGGAGGAGGAGGAGGAAGAAGATATATTTATTCTAAACTTTTAAGAAATATTATCTCAAAAACTGATTACAATAACAGTTACGAGATTCTTTGTAACACACACACACACACACACACAATAATAAAATAACCACAGATGTTCGTATTCTAACTAATTTCACTGATATTTTTTATTTAATTGTTTTTTTGATGCCATGGCAACACCTTTCAGCTGACATTCATACCAATAAAGAAACAGTAAATTGGACCAAACATGTAGAGCGTGACACACACTCAAACACACACAGACAAACAAATTGACGAGGCCTATAATACTTACTGACACAAAACACACATTTGACACACAGCAAAGCAGATCCACTTTTGCAGGATTTCCCAGTGTGCGTCCACGAAGTCATATCATGCAGGCTGCTTTTTTTCTGTGATTTCTATTCATCACGGGACTCTTTGACGGCGGGATTCTGCTGACATTCGTACCACTAAAGGACAATACATCGAACCAAATGAGCCAAAGAAGCAGCTGAAACATTGTGACTGTGTGGGAGACGGAGAAGGAAGGGAGAGCGAGAGCTTCAGGGTAGCAGCGATAATGAGAGGAGAGTCCGGCTTCTCTGTGTGTCCGCTCGCCCCGGCAGCCTCTAGCTGGCTATTAGTCGCTGCACCAGGACCACAAGGCTCCGTGACAGTCAATTAAACCTCTTTATCTGGGATGCCTGCGTCTCTTTTGCTCTTCCTCCTCCTCCTCCTCCTCCTTCTAACTGCACTCTTTTCTGCATGCCCTTTCCTACTGCTGTCTTCATCCTCCCCATATTCATCCGGCCTTCCCATTTCCTCTTTCCTCTGCTACCTCCTCCTTCAACTCCGAATAAGCTGCATTCACAAAGAAATGCCTCCTATTGGCAGCAGCTTGCCAGGCAGAAATGGTGTTTACACGAGCAGTCTTAACTAGACAGCTCTGGGTTCGTCAAAGTGTTTGTGTGTGATGTGCCTTTGGTGTAACTGCCATCCAGAAACTGTGTCTTCTCTTAAGGCGTAGCAGCGGCTGTTTGTGAAGTCAAATAGGGGCTAAGTGTCTGTCCTTTGGAGACTGAAGGACTTCTTTTCTACAGTATAGAGGAGAGACAGATTCACACGGTTTAACGGTGCAGTCATGGCCATGTTGACCTGATTATGTATTTGTCATAATATTCATGTCGGAGTCAGTGTGGCTTCATTAGGCAAAACAATCAATGTCATATGGAGAGAGCAGGAAAGACACACATTTATTTCCTCTGTGTGTGTGTGTGTGTGTGTGTGTGTGTGTGTGTGTGTGTGTGTGTGTGTGTGTGTGTGTGTGTGTGTGTGTGTGTGTGTGTACTGTTCACCTGTTTGTTTCATTACATATGTATTGACTGTTTGATCACAGTGTATGTGCAGGATGACTGCAATATGTTTTTTTATTATTATTTCCTCTCTGGTTTTGAGGTTGATGTCAGACGGTGTGATGATGTTTCAAAGACCTCCACGCTCTGGGAGGAAAATACAGCGACTAAAAGCTTTGATTTGACGTTATTATATAGCATGAACAGGATTTCTGACTTCTAACAGCAGTATTATGTCGAAATAGTGCTTCGACAAAATACGACAGAATACACAGTCATGTAAACCAGAGCTGACATTCCTCTGTTCTCCTCTCAGTCCTCCCCTCTCCTGTCTCTTTCCTCATGTCTCCTTACTCCTGTCTCCTGCCTCTTTCCTCTTGTCTCCTGCCTCCTTCCTCTTGTCTCCTGCCTCCTGCCTCCTGCCTCCTGCCTCCTGCCTCCTGTCTCCTGTCTCCTGTCTCCTGTCTCCTACCTCCTTCCTCTTGTGTCCTTCCTCCTTCCTCCTGCCTCCTGCCTCCTGTCTCCTGTCTCCTGTCTCATGTCTCCTGTCTCCTGTCTCCTGTCTCCTGTCTCCTGTCTCCTACCTCCTTCCTCTTGTGTCCTTCCTCCTGTCTCCTTTCTCCTGTCTCCTTCCTCCTGTCTCCTATGTCCTTCCTCTTGTCTCTTCCCTCTTGTCTCCTTCCTCCTGTCTCCTTCCTCTTGTCTCCTTCTCCTGTCTCCTGTCTCCTGTCTCCTGTCTCCTGTCTCCTGTCTCCTGTCTCCTGTCTCCTACCTCCTTCCTCTTGTGTCCTTCCTCCTTCTTCCTGTCTCCTGTCTCCTGTCTCATTCCTCTTGTCTCCTTCTCCTGTCTCCTTCTCCTGTCTCCTGTCTTCTTTCTCCTGTCTCCTCTGTCCTTCCTCCTGTCTCCTCCCTCCTGTCTTCTTTCTCCTGTCTCCTGCCTCCTGTCTCCTTCCTCCTGTCTCCTCCCTCCTGTCTCCTGCCTCCTGTCTCCTGCCTCCTGTCTCCTTCTGCCTGTCTCCTCTGCGGTAGGCCACTGTGATACTGAGTTGTCACAATGATTATTGTGTGGTGAGGTGATCAGTGTCCTCAGCTCCTACAAACAGACGAGGAAAAGACAAGAAGAGATAAATAGAGATGAACTGCTGTAGAAGTTGAAATCGTCTGGACAAGTTTTTTTTTTTTTTTTTTTTTTTGATGACTACTTTGTCAGAAAGAGGAAATGGCATTAAGCTAAAATCAGTTTCATGAACTGCTGCTGGTTGTCACGAGTTACTGGTTGGATATGTTGAATTACCAGATACAAAACAGGTAGAACAGAACAACAGAACATAACAGAATAGAATAGAATAGAATAGAATAGAATAGAATAGAATAGAATAGAATAGAATAGAATAGAACAGAACAGAACAGAATAGAATAGAATAGAATAGAACAGAACAGAATAGAATAGAGTAGAATAGAATAGAATAGAATAGAATAGAATAGAATAGAGTAGAGTAGAGTAGAATAGAATAGAATAGAATAGAATAGAGTAGAATAGAATAGAATAGAATAGAATAGAATAGAATAGAATAGAATAGAGTAGAGTAGAATAGAATAGAATAGAATAGAGTAGAATAGAATAGAATAGAATAGAATAGAATAGAATAGAATAGAATAGAATAGAATAGAGTAGAATGGCAAGTCAAAGAAACTGGTGTTTGTGGAAAATAAATGAAGAAGTCAAAGGTTGAAGGAGGACAAGAAAGGAGGAAGACTTAAAGTTAATGACTTGGAAGGACTTCCACATGGCAACTCTCAGCCAGAGGCCAACAGTGTGTGTCTGTGTGTATCTGTGTCTATCTGTGCATGTGTGTGCATGTGTGTGTGTGTGTGTGTTTGATCATAGCGTGAGCAGTCATCGACCTGCAGCTTTCTCTCCTCTCGTATGCAGACACTCATTTGAAAGCTTGAACCACTTGTGTTTGTCTCACTATCACTGAAAGTGTCAAACTTTCTCTGGAAGTATTTCATATCAATTTATAATGATGCTGAGCATCACCATGTGACGATATACCTGAAGGCACATGCTGCTGCTCACACAAGCACCAGGAGGATGCTGATAATAATAATAATCTAATGGAGATTATCATTATTATTACATATTATCTGCATTTCATTTTCACAAGCGAATCATTGATCAATAAAACATCAGGAAAGGGAAGAAAATAATATCTGTGAAAGCCTTTTTGTATCCAGCCAATTGTCCAAAAACCAAAAACGGTAAATTTATATCAGTTTATTTATTCTCACAATTTGATAGCATAATTGATTAATTAGCTTATTGATTAATCATTCTCGCTACAGCTGTAAATGCAACATGACATTATCACATTATTAGTATGAATATAAAATCACATCATTTTAAAAAGCTTCTTTTTCTTTATTGTGTTTTATTTTTTCTTTATGCTATGCTATTAAACATGTCTTATTAGTACTTTTCTTTCTTTTGCTAAACTGAAAGAAGTTATCATGTCATCTATTAGCAGTAATTCAAATGCAAATGCTTGCAAATAGATTTGCCTCCCCTCCCAAGGTCCATTAGCATTCCCTGCAGTTGGACTATACTGGACTTATTACCTTTCTCATCCGCTGCAAGACAAATGGAAGGAGGACAAAGAGCAGCTGGGAGTGGATGCTACTGTATAAATACAGCATATTCATCACTAAATAATATTAAATCACAAGTTAGGGTTATTATTAAAAGCTGCAGTACAGAACACAAGTAGGTGTGAACATCTATATTTGGAGATAAAGCAGGATCAACTTGGACCACCTCTAAATTCACAGTACACATACATCATATTTAAATCAAATGATAAGATACAGTATGTGCAGCATTAGTGCTTGTAGAAAGATTACAAGCGCACGTGTGTTACGTTGGGTCTCACTTACCAAACGTCTGCTGGTCCGACTGTCTGTCTTATTTCATTAGCTGCTGCTTATGTGGTATGAAATGGTTCTTGAATCCCTGACATCGGGAGAAACATTGGGTCCAAAGTTTTGCTCAAGAAACTCCCCAAAATGGAGCCACCGCTGAGGCTTTTATGGGGGAAATAACAACAACTAAGTCTTTATCCTTAATTTGTATTCTCACATTAGTCCCACTTTTGTATTTATGTAGGTTTTATACTAGATATTCGTTTTTAAACACATAGATTTTGGTGTAGAAACATCTCATCCTGCACGTTAGTGTGCCTTTGAAAGTATTTGGAAAGCAGCGTCATTGGAAAGCAAATGGTCTCTTAAAGCAATAAGAACTGCATGTAAACCATCTGTTCACCTGTTAAATTCACCGACAGACCTTTTTCATGCCGCCTCAGGTCCATCAGGTGTGCCAGTAAGCCATAACAGTGATCTAACATGTAAGTTAAAATGTCTGCTGTGAAAGAGGCCTATAGGTTGGAGCAGATGAAAGGACTTATAGTTCTGCATCACAGTCTTTAAGGAGAGTTTTCTGACTGTTCATCGCTACTTAAAAAATCTATTATTTGTGTTGTCAACTGAGCAGTGAAATGTGTTTGATCACATATGGAAGGGATGTAGAATAGAAAACCAACTTTTATCAATGCCTCTTTGTCAGCCGGTCCCCTTCTCCCTTGCTGTGTAGATTATACATGTGGTGCTGATGAAAGCTTCTATCCGGCTTGATTTTCTCAGGCAGCATCATTATTAGATGAGCACAGACTCATTTTAGCTAGGAGCCTTCTCTTGTCTGTTCACACCAATGCAACTTTCATGTGCGTGTCTGTGTCTATATCTGGCTTTCTCCTTGCACACTCGGTGAGCTGATGGCTCACGACACCTGCACTCACATCACCTTAGTCCTCCAGAGAGACGTGTGTTTGCATGTGTGTGTGTGTGTGTGTGTGTGTTGAAATATTGAACATTGCTCCACAGTTTCTTCCAGCATGTGAGCTCGGTGAGCTCCTCTCAGATGAGGGATATCTTTCTCACCAACACTGGATTTTTGTTTGACTGACGCCGTTGCTCTCGTTTAGTCTGAGAATGCCGTTCAGAAGATATACTCTGAATAAAAAGCTGTGTTGAATCATATAAAATCATGAACAAATTACTCACTACAACTGTCGGATTTCTTTTCTTTTTTCTTTTTTCTTTTTACTTAGACTGTGTGGAGTTTGCACGTTCTCCCTGAAGGTTTTCTCCGGCCACTCCGGCATCCTTCCACCATCCAATAACGTGCATAGTGATTATAAACTGCCCGTAGGCTTGCATGTCTGTTTTTCTCAGGGTAAAGTATTGATAATGGATGGATGGATGGATATTTCTGTAACAGCTTTTGAAATATTGTTCTGTGATTATCAGGGACATTGCTTCCTGTATAGAGATGCAGCTCTCCAAACCCAAACCAAACGACACCATTTAAGACACAGCAACAGGAGAAACTAGTTTGAACAGAAGCCTTGAAGTGCATCAGCTGGTCTACAAACAACAACCACGGCAGGATCACTGCTGAATCCTCGTACTTTTCTCCTTTCTCTCCAAGTTAAAAGTGAACCTTTTATAAAGACGTCACACCTCCATCCGTTCCCCACACATCCACCCACACTCTCACACCATCGCCTGGACTGAGCAGGGGAGCAGGCGGGAATGTCACAGCTATTACAAATCCTGTTGTCTCTGACTCTGGGACAACAGCAGCCACCTAATTAACCTTTCATCTGAAGGCGCACACCCACGCACACACAAGCAGCACACACATATACATTGCACATCAAGATGGTTTCATTTAAAAGCAGGAAGCACTGCAGTCTCCCATTCAATTCCATGTAATCTCCTGAGAGTTCATGCTGCAGGATTCAGGACTAATAGGCATATCTCTTCCCTTCAGTCTCTGCTCACCTCCCATCATCAGAGATACGCTGCAGGCGGCTCCATCAGCACATTTGTTTTCCTCCGTGCACAAAACAAGGATTGGAAACGCATCTTCACACCACAAAACAACCACGTCATTATATATGTCTCTACAGTATCATTCAGAAATACTTATTCAAGCTTTAGTACAGGCTAATAAATAAGCACCTTAGTTGGTTTGGTTTTCCATCTCAGGAGTACACTAGTGATCTAGATGTCATATGAACTACAATTTCCTAGATATTAGCGATGGCACGGATATATTTCACATATGAATGGTGCTAGAAGTCAATTTCCTTTATTTTGATGTTTGAATATTAATACAATTTCAAAGTGTGAAATCCAATCAGACGATCCAATGTGTTTGTCCAAAGGAAAGAACAAACTGCATCCTGTGTTGAAAGGTTTCTGGTGGTCATGTGACATATTTTGGTTTGAAAAGGAAATGTAGCATCGGTATTGCTGTCATAGTTACCTTCATTTTAATGTGGTTCTTCCAACCATGTAAAATGTTTATGATGAATAAATTTAATTTGTGATGGTGTGTCGAGGCCGTGTATAAAGGAAACGATTTTAATGATTATGTATTGTGCTGGGGAAAAAAGCTACGTTTAAAGAAAGAAGTATAACACTGGATTAAGGGGAGGAATACGATTTAATGACTTTCATTGTGTGTTAAACAGCCTCACTTTAAATAATAACTAGAATAACATAATAATGACGTAGTGGTAGAAGTTGTAGTCTGAAAGCTGTTTCACTACTTACATATTTCTTATGTTTTATCACAGTGTCTACCAAAATACTTTTTTCTTTTCTTTTAGTCCACAGGAAATATTATGATTTTGAGAAATAGAGAAAGCCCGATCCCAGTAAACCAGGACACAGTTAGAACCAGTAAACTCCCAGGACTCCAAGACCAACGTGGGTTAATGTATCTCAGACCAAAGGCAACACATCTGATTTTGAAACTGAGAAATGTTTTTGTTTTATGTAAAATATCTGCTCATTTTGAATTTGATGGCAGCAACACGTTTCTAGAAAGTTGGGACAGGATCAACAAAAGACTGGAAAAGTTGTGTAATGATAAAAAATACAAAAAACACCTTGTGGAACATCTGACAACTAAGCAGGTTACCATGGCAACATATCAGTAACATGATCGGGTATAAAAAGATGATTTCAGAGAGGTAGAGTCTCTCAGCAGTGAAGATGGGGAGAGGTTCACCACTCTGAAAGACTGTGTGGGAAAATAGTGCAACAATCTAAAAACAAAACAATTTATGTGATTTGAAAATCATCGCATTTTGGTTTTATTTATATTTTACCCAGCATCCCAATCTTTTTTGAAACGGGGTTGTACTTCTTCTACTATTACATCTCAGCACACAAGTGATAAAATGAAAGTGTCTTGTCATAAGCCAGCCCTTCGGGTCATGTCAAAAACGGTTTAGGTTGTGAGTTGTGTTGCATCCGTAGTGTCAGTGAGCGGGTGTGAAAGGTGCAGAGGGGGAGGGCGGTGAGAAGGAAACCCAAACACACCGAAGCTGCAAGACAGGAGATGCTCATCTGATAGTTTATGATATTTATGTTTCCCTGTTGAACTGTGTAACATTATACGGAGAGGCTCGCTGCACTGATATCAAAGAGAGTGGACAAAAATATTCACTTCAACATCATAAACTGCAGCTTCCAAAATAAAAATAATATAAATGTTAATGAAGAAAGGATTCCCTGCAGCTCCACTGTGATGGACTGCATCAGTTTTAGCGTGACGTACGTGACTGGCCCACTCATCAGGTGATACTAAATCAATTTGAACCATTTTCCATTCTGCTAAGAGCAGCGATGCTTCTTCTACTTCCTGTCTGTCAGGGATGTAAACATGCCCAGCTGTAAGGTAGCATCATCTGGGGCTGCTCAGCCTGCTCCATGAGTATGCTCAGTATCTTCCAGACCAATAACACCGCATCCATTTTTCATTAAAGCCATCATTTCTTGTCAAGGCTGTGGTATTCCCTGCGCTGCGGCTTCTGCTCCCCCTTGTTGAGGGAAGTTCGCTGTCATCTAGTGTTACATCACCCTCCCTCCTCCCCCCCTCCCAACCAGAAGGGATTATGTCCATCAGCAGGATTGCTTTTGCATCAGATCAGCAGGACGGCTAACACTTTCTGTCATTGGCTGTGTTTGTGTCTGCATGTCTATGGACGTGTATTTGTGTGTGTCTGCCGTTACATCTTACTTTCTGCTTGATAAACACAATAAGCCGGAGTAAATGTGTGCCGGGGAGTCAGTGGGTGACTTCCCCGTTGAACGACCCAGCTGCTCGTCCGTCACACTGGCGGGACTCCAGCCAAGTCCGACATCGTGTTACGACTGAAACACAGTGACACGTTAAAAAAAAAAAAAAAAAAAAAAAAAAATGCTTTTGTGGGAAAAACATAAAAACAAATGACATCATCATATCATCTTATTTCCAACTAAGTTATGATGTGTTTGACATACTTCCCTACAAATAGTGGTCTTCCATGTCAGGACTCTTACTGTGAATGACTTGAGTTTAGACTGTAGTCGTGTTATTTCAGATTACACTGCTGTTCTGCACTGACAGGAAATGACCTCATCATATGAACACGTGACCTTCCAAAATATCTGCAGCTTTAATTATTTTAACCAGAAATCAAAGGTTTTTTTTGTGTCCTCTGTTCAACACATTCAATAAACACACTGATTATTCTGTCCAGCAGCAGCAGTGGAAAAGAAACACTTTGGTCCTGATCTCAAATAAAGGTACTGAATTGCGTGTTACTTTCAAAAGCTTGCACATTTATTTTGCACATGTTTTGCAGGTGATTTTCTGAGTAATTGCGTCATTGGAATCAGGTGCATATCGCTGTATTTAAATGAGGGTTTACGTGTTAAAGTGATTCCAACAATGGAAAACAGAGCGACCGCTAAAGGAAATCTGATCCCATTGAAGTTAAGAAATATAAATATAACAAGAACAAAACACTTTATAGGAGATTATCAGCAAGAAAGTCAATACTGTAGGAAAAACAAAAAGGCGGAAAAATGCTTAATAATAAAACATGGTCAAATAAAAGAGGAGGACGGTGATGAGATCCTCTAACAGACACCGATCAGCAGGTCCAGATCTTTCTGTGATGAGCAGCTGACTTTTCATTCAGTGTCTGATGAAGCTACCTGTGAATTCTGCAGGACTCATTCAGGATGTGACAGCTCACCTGAACAACAGGACTGGAGGGAGATCCAAGCAGAGATACGCTGGAACCACCCAGAGGCAGCAAAATGCTGAGTTTTTAATTGCTGGTATTTCGTGGCTCCTCCTTGTTGTTGGCTGTCAATCATCATTCAGTTCATTCAATAACTCAGAAGTATCATCGCTGGACAAACGATATGTCTGAATCATTTTCCCCCAAAATTGTTCCACGGGTGTAAAACCTCGTTCTCTACGTATTCTTTGGTTTCCTGCATCTCCTTCATAATAAGAGCAGCCGTCTCTCCAGATTTGTGCACCTGATTAATATGTTCCTTTCAGTCGTACTAAAATACACAACAATCACTTCTCCTGTTTCTACTTCCTGGTTCAGTAAATATCGTTGCAGGTGATAAATTGTTCTATTTGCATGTTTCTCAGTATTTTACACCTTCAAGCAGAAACGACCAATATTACATATTCATGCAGGCAAACACGCAAAATAGACAACGTGTGTTAAACTGGACATTTGAAAGACGCAATCCTCACTGCACGTCTTTAGTAGATCTGATTGGAAAAATGTGTGTGCGTGGTGTGGAGGTTTCATGGGATTTTACACGCGCATACCTTCAATAAATCAGGCCATTTGTGTTCAGGAACAGCTGCAGCTTCCTCACACGCTTTAATTTCCTCTACGG